>NC_089823.1:7190644-7194032 GCF_035046505.1 Tiliqua scincoides
TGCAATGCCCCATCAGATAGAAGCAGGAGGTAACTCAGACCAGCAATGCCTGCCCTGGGCTGAAGCTTCCATTGTTTTAGTTACAAAAGGAGTGATTCCAGTTTGTACCACTGCTGTCACCCATTTTGCATATCCTTTCTTTCCCTCTTAATTGGCATTATGCTTGGGATACTGTCTAGGAGGCCATGGGAACGAAAAGGCAGTCCTCCTCCCCACACACTTTTTTTGAGTAAGCAGGATCCAATTAAAGCACCATTATCCTCTCTCCGCCCCTTCTGCTGCTACTAGCCTCATTTGACCAACTACACAGAAGAGGAGACCGAGACTGTTGGGGTAGAGAGCCTGGCTACCTTTTCTTATGAAAATTAATGCCTAACAAAGGGGGGGAAAGGACAAGAGGGAGACAGGCAAGAACACACAAGAAAAGGCAAAGCAACACAAGTGGCCTAGACTTCGGGGAGCAAAAGTGCGTTGTTTTGGAAAATGTGTGACCTGCTCTTGAGATGAGTTGCTTCTTTTTGGAGGGGGGGGGCAGCGACCTAAGATTTAAAATCCATTTGTGAGGTCTAGTAGAAAGACTGAGAATAGGGATGGGGAGCAACAGGGGAAAGATGGTGCTGGGAGAAAGAGCCAAGCAACAGAAGCGATTGGGGTACCTGCGGAGAGATGATGTGGAGGAGCCTTGACCAGCAGTGGTTGTGTCCCAATGACCAAAGCTTAAACGGATATTCCACGTAGCAGGTGAAGTTCAGAGGGGCTTCTTATTCTGCTACATCAATTTTTGCTGTGCTAACTCTTTATATACAGGAGTACATTCTCCATAAAGGATGATCAGTAAAGCCATAGAGAGATGCTTTAGGGAGGAAAAGGAGGAGACCGGTAGAATTATAAACACTTATTCGCCAGTACTTAAGAATGGATAGTGGCTTCAGTCTGTTGGGACTGGAAACTGTGGTGAGACCCTCCTGGTGCAATCTACAGGGTCATTTTGCGGAAAATAGCAGCCACCAGGTCAGCTGTCACCCTACCCACCAGTAAGCCCTTTTCACTTCTCCTTTCAATAAATGAAAAACCATCCCCATTACTGCTGCCGGCAAATGGGACAGTGAAAATGGAGGGGGGAGGAGCATTTTGGCTGAGGTTTAAATACAGTTGAGTAACAGCCCAGTCCTAACCAACTTTCCAGCTGCAATGCAGCCCAAAGTAAGGGAACAAACATTCACTTGCCTGAAGGTGGTCTCCGTTACTATTCCCCCCAACCACAGAAAGTTGCATTGGCACTGCAAAGTTGGTTAGGATTGGATTATTACGACAAATTACGGCTGCAATCCTATGCACTCTTTGTTGGAAGTCCCCCTGAAACTGATCGAACTTACAGTTGAGTAGACATGTACAGTATAGAATTGTGTTGTGAGCTATCTACATTTATGTTCTAGTTATCTTGCAATGATCCGCCACTTCCCACCACATCTTTTTGGCAATAGGCCTTCTTTGGTCCCTCGAGTACAGATGTTGGCCATCGCTGATCATCAAATTGCATCAGAGGTGCTCCTGACATCAAGCTGCTGCAGCCGTGAGCATGCTTTAGGAGAAGTCAAAAGCTGCATTGACTCCATTTTGGCACAAGATGCTAGTGTTTTAGTTCAGTACAACCATGGTTTGGGATCCTGGTTTAAGGGGAAATTATGGTTTGCTTAACCACATTTGGACTGAACAGCAAACCATGGTTAAGAAATAGAAGTGCATGAAGGGAGGGGGGAAAGAAGGAACTGCTCTGCTCATACACATCCATGCAAAGTCAGTCAAAGGCTTGGCTTTATGTTGAATGCACTCATATTCTATGTCCTGAAAACGATGGCCTTGGATGTGACGAAGATGTGCTGGAGCCACTTCCAGAACTCCTTGGACTGAATGTCTATCTGCCTTCATTCTGAGATACTGTAGGTGAATGCGTTGTGAACCCCTGACATGTGCTAAATGGATGATCAGGGACGGGGATAGGTTGAGAGGCTTACAACACTCAGCCCTGTGTGAAAGAAGCAGGCATGCAGAGCCCCTTTACATGCTTGCCTCTCCCATCTTGCTTTCCCATCCTCCCTTACCTGGTTGGCTAGGTGCTGATCAGGCAAGTGGGTGAGAAAGCAGGCAAGCCTGGGTTTCATCTAGAGGGTTCCTAGGTGTAACCCAATCGGCTGATGGCGGGGGGGGGGGGAGATGAAGTCTGCACGAGACGTGCATTGGTTCTTCCTCCTTTTTCCATCAGTTGGTCAATCAGGCTTGGAATGGAGAGTTAGAAGCAATACCTGTAGTCAAGCAAGTCATCACCATCCTCTGTAAATGGGGGTGCAGGGGGGCTTCAGGGGTAAGCTGGGCAGGCCCACAGAAACACAGGGTCGTCAGTCAGTGCCTGAGCTTGCCAATTGCTGATACTGGCCCTGCAGATGCTATATATCAGGGGTGCTCACACTTTTTTGGTTCGAGAGCTACTTTGAAACCCAGCAAGGCCCAGAGATCTATCAGGGGGTAAGGAAGCGTCTGACAGAGACCCCCTTTAATGTATGGAGCCCCTGCTGGAGGTCTAGTCAGTTTTGTCAGTTTTGTTGCTGCATGCCTGAAGAGCAGCTAAAGTGTCAGTTTCAGTGTCAGTTTAGTGTCAGCTAAATATGTCAGTTTCGTCTAGTCACTAGACGAAACTGACATATTAACAGATTGGAGAGACAGGGCTCCGCGATCTACTCATTTTGCCTTGCGATCTACCGGTAGATCGCGATCCACCTATTGAGCACCCCTGCTATATATTATTACGGTATTCACCAGTCATAAGCTTTCTGCTGTTCATGCTGCTAGCCAAGTGCGGGACTACTGCACCCTTTGCCTTCCTCCGAAGGGCAAATTTGGGGGGAGGGAGTGAAAGGCTACCAAAAAGCCAACTTTCAAATAATCTTATGGCTATTAAGTGCAACACAATCTGCAGCTGTGATCCTCTTCCAAAGACGTAGTTCATTTTCTTCTGTTTCAGATTACTGAGCTCAGATTTACTAGAATAATACTTTCTGCTCATTACAAGCTGCCAAAACCAGATTTGTTTCACTCGAAAAGCACAGAGAGATTACGTCCTCAAAGGTAGGTAAAACTCCAGTTATTTAAATGATAAATAGTACTTCTAATGCACAGAGTTCTTGTTCATCTTGCCGTCTTACAACAATCCTGTATAAAGTTAGATTCCAATTGTTTAATTTTACTTGCAAAGAACGGAGCTTGAGAATGAGAGGGCTAGCAGTATATTAGAAACAGAGGGTTTCTCGTTTTGGAGCCCTGTTTTGCTCAGACCAGCATGGGCCCTCACCTGTTTGTTTCAGGACTCATTTGAGAGCCCCACTTTATGTCA